>NC_134353.1:936114716-936159716 GCF_048569485.1 Anomaloglossus baeobatrachus
GAATCAGGCCCTTGCTGTAAAGTATGAGGAGACAATGTGGCTAACAACTTTTAGACACTTCTATTAAAGGTAATCTAACACTTGGTTTTGGCAACGCTATCTGAGAGCAGCATTATGTAGGGACAGAGTCTCTGATTTCAGCGTCACTTACTTGATTGCTTGCTGTATAGTTTTGATAAAATCATTGTGGTTTGTCTCTGCTTCAGATCTAACAGTGCTCTGAACGTTCGTCTTTGTATAATGCCACCCACACCACCGATTGGCAGCTTACTGTGAGCTCTGTGCATAGGGAAAAAGCTGCCAATTGGTGGTGAGGGCAGGGTTATGTCATGCAGAAGGATTACATGGCATGAGACAACTAGTCCTGTAGTGATAATAAAACACTAAAGTTATTGAACCTACAGAAAGCAGCCCAGTAAGTGACAACACTGGAATCAAGCTCTCTGCCTCTTCATTATGCTGCTCTCAGATTACATAGCAAAAACCTACTAACAGATTCCCTTTAAGATTTACACTAGAAAATGTAACAAATATGATGTAAACCTGAAAGTGCTTATAGGAGGGGGGTATAGAATTCCCTTTCTGACTTTAGGACAATCTAACTGTACAATAAATTTCTTAAAGGGGTTTTCCTAGAATGAGATTAAATGGCATCCCTGATTTATTGTAAACTACAGCCTTTCCTAGTCATGTTTTAGTATGGACTGCAGACTGAAGATATATAGCTCCCGACACCTATTTTAATTGGCAAGAGCTGTATCACACATACCTCAGTCAGTAAGAGTTTGGCTGTAATGTATTAAGAAATATATCTCTTCCTCACTGAACACAATAGGGATATCTCCAGCTTCATCCTCCTCAATGTTCGTTTCCAGTTTGATGACTGCTGTAAAGCTGTCAAACAGGAGGAGGAGGATGAAGCTGGAGATCTCCTTTTCCTGGATAACGTAGGTTAAAACATATTTCTTCACAGATCAGAGCCAGCCTCTGACTGAGGAATTTGTGATACAGGTCTTGTCAGTTGAGACACAGGTTTCAGGAGCTGTATGTATTCAATCTGCAGCCTGTACGGACACATGACTAGGTTGGGCTGCAGTTTGAATTATATCAGGGATGCTATAAGGCTGCTGATAAGTCTTTGGCTTTGTGATTTTTTTTTTGCTTCTATGGTAACGAATGTTACATCACATGAAAACCTCACGTGTGTAATATATGTTTTCATAATTTTGTGTTTGTTGCTTATGGCAACAGTGTTTTGTGCACGTGGGAAAACAAAATGGCGGAGTTTAATGCGATATTCACTGCAACTGAGAGCAGAGGAGGATAAAATTCTTGCTTCTGCAATGAAAGTCCAAGAAGGATATTCATGGTGACATGTCGCAGACATTGGGGGATCAATGCCCTTCATATTCCACAGTTAAGAACTGGGTTGCCAAATTTAAAACGGGCCACTTCAGCAGCAATGATGAGGAATGTCCTGGACAACTGAGAGTGGTTGTTGTTCCGGAGATCATCGATGCTGTGCACCCTCATACTGGAGAATCCACGAATTTCAGCTAAAGCCATAGCAGACATCATGGGGATTATCCGTAAACATGTTTATGTCATTATCCATGAACAGTTGGACACGAGGAAGTGATCTGCAAAGTGGGTTCCCAAATGTTTGACAACAGATCAGAGAAGCATGCGAGTGAAAACTTCCCGGTGCATTTGTCAGCGTTTCCGGACTGATAAGAACTTGCTGGATCGGCTGGTCACTATGGGTGAGACCTGGATTTATTTGTATGACCCTGAAAACAAGGAGCAATCAAAAGAGTGGAGGCACAGTGGTTCTCCTCATTCAAAGAAGTTCAGGGTGCAAAAATCAGCCACTAAGGTGATGGCATCTGTGTCCTGGGATAAGAAGGGCGTGGTGCTAGTGGACTACCTTCAAAAGGGTTCCACCATCAATGCAAGGTATTACATTTAACTTTTGGACCAATTGAAGGCAGCTCTGAAGGCCAAAAGGCGCGGCAATCTGTCCTAAGGAACCTTGTTCCTGCAAGACAACGCCTCCACTCACACTGCACAAGTGACCACGGCAAACCTGGCAGAGCTGGGCTTCCAGCTGGTGACCACCCACCTTATTCACCAGATCTAGCTCCCTCCAACTATCATCTGTTTCCAAACCTGAAGAAATACCTCAAGGGCACCAAATATTTCCCACCATTTCTGATAACATGGCTGCTACAGATGCCTGGTTTGAGGCACAACCTAAATCCTTCTTTCTGCTAGGCTTACAGAACTTGGAATACCGATGTAAGAAGTGTGTTGTCATCAGTGGAGAGTATGTGGGAGAAATGTAAAGTTTCATCATCCTATCTCGTTTCTTTCTGGGCAAAGCCAAAGACTTATCTGCAGATCCTTGTATTTTATGTCATTTTTGGAGAACCCCTTAAAGTAGCATAGACCTTTTAATACATTTGGTGCATTTTTTTTAATTTCCTCTAGCATATTTTATTATTTTTTTTAAAAATAAATTACATCATAACAGAAGACAATTGTGTTTTTTTTTCTTTCTTCTATTAGGGCTCCTTTACACGAGTTTATGGAAGAAAAAAAAGCATATTTTTCTTTTGTTTTAATACCAGACATTTAATTTTGAAGAAACTGCTGCCGCCATCGTGACTCTTAATATACAATGAATGGAAACATTTATAAAACATAATGTCCTTTATTTTTATTTCACAGTTATAATTCCATCGGTCCAATACAAAGGATCTTTCACATCCGGGGAATTATTTTCTGAGATACGGCGCGAACAAGCGAGTGTCCATACAGGATAATCATACACTGAGAAATAATGGCTCCTTGTGGACACAACACTTATATTAATGATACCAACAGGTATACTGTAATATCCGAAGGTGGAGAATGGAAGCAGCCTGAGAATCTGGTCGTACGTGTCCAGAAAGTCTGCATTCTGGGAGCCTCTAATGCGGGCGTCACACGGTACGATCTATTGTGCAATCGCACGAGCGATCGTACCCGCCCCCGTCGTTTGTGCGTCACGGGAAAATCACTGCCCATAGCACACAAAGTCAGTAACCCCCCGTCACATCTACTTACCTGCTGAGTGACCTCGCTGTGGGCGGCGAACATCCTTTTCCTGAAGGGGGAGGGACGTTCGGCGTCACAGCGACGTCACACAGCGGACGCCCAATAGAAGCAGAGGGGCGGAGATGAGCAGGACGAAAACATCCCGCCCACCTCCTTCCTTCCGCATAGCCGGCGGGACGCAGGTAAGCTGTGTTCATCGTTCTTGGGGTGTCACACGGAGCGATGTGTGCTGCCCCGGGTACGATGAACAACCGGCGCCATGAAAAATAAACAATTTTTTTAAAATAAGCGACGAGTACACGACTCACGATTTGTGACGGATTCAGTGTCGCTCGGAGGTGTCACACGAAACGACGTCGCAAACGATGCTGGATGTGCGTCACGAAAACAATGACCCTGACGATGCATCGCACAATAGATCGTCTCGTGTGACGCCCGCATAAGACTTTGCAGGAAAGTTGGCCCCGGCCCTAATACCTGATTGTGCCTATAGGGCCCCTCTGTCACATAAGACACTAATATAAAAATGTAAGTTGACAGGACGGACCCTTCTACAGATTGTGCATTAGGGCCCTGGAAGGTTTCAGTTATGTCTCTGCAGATAATGGTCATCTAGATATGAAGGGAAGAATGCAACCTAACCTCACCTGTAGCATTGAGATTGTGGGAGCGGCATTCGTCTCTGATGAGACAGAAAAGTTATTAATTAGCACCACTTTATAATTAGCACCGGGTGAGCTAAAGTCATTAGCACAAAAATAAATTACAGACGTTTGTTAGGAAATGTGGAAGAACGGAGTCACTGATGTACAACCCGTCATTTTATGAGCACCTTCAGGCGCAGCACCATCTAGTAATTAGCACCTGTAGAAGAAAATACTACAGCACCATCTATAGGTACTTTAGTACCAGGAGATCTCACTTTTTTGCATATGTAAACACATATATATAAGGGGAGACCAAGTCGGCACCGGCAGCTCCTTCATGTCTTCCAGGGAGCAGCAGTGCAGCTGACGGATGGACATGATTATGCTTTTGTTAATGACCACAGTAGCTACTATAGAGTTACTCTTCTATTATTCTTCTTTGTTTATGATCTGGTAGCTTTTTCTTTGCTGGTGGCAGCCAGATGTCCACGTTGCAGCTGCACCTCCACCCATATATTGTAACAAGTAGAGTTGGTCCAATGGCTGCTATAAGTAATAGATCTGGAGGCTCGGACAGCACCACAGTAGGGATTGTTCAAAGACGAGCATTTTTTTTTTTCTGATTATGGACACATTTCTCGTACCTGATTGGCTGTGAATAATCTCACTGTTTCCTTTTAAAAATTATGTATACAGTGAGAAATATAGGTATTAGATACACTGCCACTTTTGCAAGTTTTCCTCAAACAATGGAGAAGTCTAAGTGAGATAGGAAAAGATAGGAGAATTTCATATACTTTACCTGTTGGGCCAGGAGCGAACCCAGAATAAGATTATACAGATACATAGAGATACATCCTTACATAGCAGTGTATTTCTATTTCCCAGTATTCTAGAGGTGAAGAAATAATCAGATTGCTTTGTTCCTATAAAATTACTAAAAAATAAAAAAATTGCAAAAAGGTCAATTACCGCATTTTTCGTTTTAGAAGATGCACCCCAAATATAAAAATAAAATATAGAGATAAAAAAAGAAAAAATAATAGAAAAAGGGGTCTGTGTTATACTCCGGTGGTGTCTTACCGGAGGGGGGCGGCAACAGTGGTGGAGTGGAGTCACAGGAGGCAGGGGTGGTGCTGGAGTAGGGCGATGCTGCAGTGGGAGCTGTTCTGGCTGCGGTGGAGGCTGTTCTGGCTGCGGTGGGGGCTGTGCTGGCTGCGGTGGGGGCTGTGCCGGCTGTGGTGGGGGCTGAGCTGACTGCGGTGGGGGCTGTGCTGGCTGCGGTGGGGGCTGAGCTACCTGTGGGTGCCTTGCTGGCTGTGTGGAGCAGGATGGTACAGCGGGTGTCACAGACATTTTTTCGGCGATGCAGACTTCAAAGAAATTGAGCTCTCTGTTCAATGACAAGCCAAGATCTCATCTGCACATGCGCCACTTCCGGGCACTATTTTCCTTAAGTCCGCCGCTGGGAGATCAATGGACCGGAAGCAACGCTTGTGCAGATGAGATCTTGAGCCGAGAGCTCCATCTGCGCATGTGCTGACTCTGGACGCCATTATTTGAAGCCCGCACCACCAACAGAGTATCTGGGACACCCGCCGCACTGCCTTGCTGTACACAGCCCCGACCGCAGCCAGCACAGCCCCACACCACACCCAGCACAGTGCCCCGCAGCCAGCACAGCACCCATTCGTTACCTTCCGGTAAGCTACATTTGCATTATAAGATGCACCCCTCATTTTCCTCTCAATTTTTTGGGGGGAAAAGTGCGTCTTCTAATCCGAAAAATATGGTGTTTTCTAGTTACAAAAATGATAATTTTCTCTTTTTTTGTGAGAGTCCCTGGTACTTCAATCAACAACCTTTACAGTTGCAAGAAGGAGGTAAACCTTTGAGCCACTGGCTCTGGTGATGTCCCAGGGAGAATTTTGTATACTTGAAGCTACAGTGCATCCTGTCTCCACAAGCAGATAATACTGGCACATAGAGATACATTATATATACAGTATATATCAGTGTATATCTATAATCCTGTATTCCAGATGGAGAATAAAACATTTTTTTTTCTATTAAATAACTAAAAATAATAAAAAAAATGAAAGAATGACATTTCAATGCGCTTTTTTTTAAAAAATAAACATCAAAAATCAGCAAATAACTTGGACATATTTGGTGTCCCTGTAATCATAATGACCTGAACAATGCAGCGATTTATGGTGATTGGAAAAATAGTATGAAAACATGGTGTGATTGGTTATATTTCTCTAGTAAACCATAAAATGTAATAAAAATGTAACCCCTAGGGGTACTTTGCACGTTGCGACATCGCTACTGCGATATCGTCGGGGTCAAATCGAAAGTGAGGCACATCCGGCACCGGTAACGACGTCGCAACGTATAAAGCCTAGAAGCACCGATAAACGATCGCAAAAGCGTCAAAAATCGGTGATCTGTGTAGTGTCGGTCATTTCCATAATTTCTCTGCAGCGACAGGTACGATGTTGTTCCTCGTTCATGCGGCAGCACACATCGCTGTGTGTGAAGCCGCAGGAGTGAGGAACATCTCCTTACCTGCCTCCACCGGCTATGAGGAAGGAAGGAGGTGGGCGGGATGTTTACGTCCCGCTCATTTCCGCCCCTCCGCTTCTATTGGCCGCCTGCCGTGTGACGCCGCTGTGACGCCGCACGACCCGCCCCCCCTAGGAAGGAGGCGGGTCGCCAGCCAGAGCGACGTCGCAGGGCAGGTAAGTGCGTGTGAAGCTGCCGTAGCGATAATGTTCACTACGGCAGCTATCACAAGATATTGCATCTGTGACGGGGCGGGGACTATCGCGCTCGGCATCGCTACAATCGGCTAGCGATGTCGCAGCGTGCAAAGTACCCCTAAGACTGTGTTCACATGTAGTGTAAATGCTGCATTTTTTCTACTGCTTTTTTTTCGGCATGTTTTCAGCAGGTGTCTGCAGATCAGTTTAAAAATGAAGCACACTGGGCAGGAGATGTCTATAAATGTCATCCACTTTGCTGCAACTGTAAGACGCTGCATTTTTTACATGAAAAACTCAGTTAGTCTCTGCTGTCAAGCAGCCAGGGGCGGTGTCAGAGAGAGAGAATTGAAGAAGATACGTGGACTGCAAGTGCACATGGAACATCCAGCGCACTTGCAGTATAATTTTCATGTGGATAAAAATAAGGATTTCTCTGCAGTGAAGCAACAGATTGGGATGATATTGGTCTTGTTGCCTCACTACCTCTGCTTGCCCTCCCAAACCACAGCAAGCAGGCTTTATTTAAAGGAATTGTCCTGGATAAGAAAATATGGCTGCTTTCATCCAGAAATCTCATATCTGTCATTGGATTATTTGATGGATCTGTGCTGCAATACCAGACATAAATATCAACTGGGGAGGCGCTGTCTCTGGAAGAAAACAGAATTTTTTACTCCTGAACAATCCCTTTATTCTTCCTGTTGGTCGATCCTGCAAGAAAACTGACATACAGTGATCCTATAGTTAAATGCCTAAAGGTTGTTTTAAAAGGAAAGCGTGGCACCGGTGACAGCCACCTAATGTCTGTGGCTGCCCGCCGACACTTCTGTAAACTGCTGACATATTACTGCCTCTGACTTTTATAGTGCCCGGTATTCTGAGATGAGATATCACACTGTCCCTATGACAACACTTCCTGTTCCTATATTGTCAATGAGCAGGTAGTGTTGTCATAGGGAAAAGTGGAGAAAAAGTTCTGCAAAGAAATACAAAATTCTGACCTTTTTCACATTGAAAAAACCCCCCAACATACTAATGGGTAAATGAGCGCAGATCTTCTAATATATCTGCAATGAGAGGAGCATTATAAATTACAATTTCCTGGACAGTGATTGTATTCCTTTCTGCTCATCATCATTGTGATGACACCTATTGGCAGAATTCGGAATTGCAAAACAGTTCAAAAAATAAAATCTTGATCAGTTGTTGGATTGTTGGTGTCGCAGCGGCGGATACGTCACTATTCGTTATGGCTGAGCTCAGTGCGGTAATGGATTTGATGGAAACAATGACTCAGCCTCCGGGAGGGGAATCCTCATTTCTTGCGCATGTGAAGCAGCACTGAGACTGGATGCCTTTCAGAGAGCATTTCCCGACAGATCTCACGGTATTGCAGAAATTAACTGACAGCTTGTCTTTTTTGCAGGATAAATCTGTGCAAAGAGAGAAAGGAAACATCAGACGGAATAAACTTAGGTCTTCAACACGTTTTGTTATACATGTGTTTATTAACTTTGTGTATATTGTAGCAACACAAAAAAACAAGGGCAAAAAGGGCAAATTGGACATAATTTCATGCAAAACTACAAAAATGGGATGGACAAAATGAATGGCACCTTTGCAAAATTGTGAGTAAACAACTTTGTTTCAAGCATGTGATGCTCCTTCAAACTCCCCTCTAGGAAGTAACAGGTGTGGGCAATATGAAAATCACACCTGAAACCAGATAAAAAGGGGAGAAGTTGACTCAATATTTGCATTGTGTGTATGTGCCACATTAAGCATGAACAGATAGAGGAGAAGAGAACTGTCTGAGGACTAAATAACCAAAATTGTTGAAAAATATCAACAATCTCAGGGCTGCAAGCCCATCTCCAGAGATCTTGATGTTTTTTTGTCCATGGTGCACAATATAATCAAGAGGTTTATAACCCATGGCACTGTAGATAATCTCCCTGGATGTGGACGTAGGAGAAAAATTGATGAAAGGTTGTAAAGTAACATAGTCCAGATCGTGGATAAGCCCCAAACAAATGCCAAATAAATTTTAGCTGTACTGCAAACTCAGGGGCATCTGTGTCAGAGTGAACTATCCATCTACATGTGAATGAAATGAAATGCTATGGAGGAGACCCAAGAGGACCCCACTGCTGACACAGAGAAATAAAAAAGCTAGACTGCAGTTTGCCAAAATGTACATAAGTAACAAAATTCCTCCTTAGAAAGCATCTTATGGACTGTTGTGGCCAAGGTACAGCTTTTTGGTAAAGAACATCATTCTACTGTTTACTGAAAACGGAATGAGACCTACAACAAAAAGAACGCAGAACCTACAGTCAGGTATGGTGGAGAACAGAGATGTTTGGAGCTGTTTTACTCCCTTTGGCAGTGGGGGCCTCAACTGTGTGCAAGACATCATGAAATCTTAAGATTACCAAAGGATTTTGGGTGGCAATGTAGTGACCAGTGTCAGATTCTGGATGTGCGTCTTATGTCAGGGGTCTTCCAGAAGGACAATGACCCCAGACACTTCAAAAAGCCCCCAGAAATGGATGGAAACAAAGCGCTGGAGAGATCTGAAGTGGCAACAATGAGTCCGGATCTAAATCCCATTGACACCTGTGGAGAGATCTAAAAATTGCTGTTGGGAGAAGAGAAGACGCCTTCAAATATGAGAGACCTGGAGCAGTTTATAAAGAAGAGTCCGAGATTCCAGGTGAGAGGAGTAAGAAGCTTGTGGATGGGTATAGGAGGCGACTGATTGTAGTTATTGGTTAGAAAGGGTAAAGGATGTGCAACCAAATATTAAGTTGAGGGGGACAACAATTTTGTCTAAACCATTCTTCGTATTTTCGTGTGAAATACTGTCTAATTTGCCTTGTCCTTTGTTTTTTTTTGTGTTGTTCCAATACACACAAAGGAAATAAACTTCTGTATAACAAAAAATGGGTAAGTGCAATAATTCTCTGGGAGAAATACTTCATTTTCTGGAACAATTTCAAGGGTGTCAACACTTTTGGCCATGACAGTATATATATATATATATATATATATATACATATATATACAGGGTGGTCCAAAAGTAGGTGGACAGTATGTGTGATAGGGTTATCAAACATGGTCTAAAGTGAAACTGACTCGGTTGCCCTTAGCAACCAATCAGATTCCACCTTTCATTTTCCAAAGAGTCTGTGAAGAATGAAAGGTGGAATCTGATTGGTTGCTAAGGGCAACTGAGTCAGTTTCACTTTACACCATGTTTGATAACCCTATTAAACACACTGTCCACCTACTTTTGGACCACCCTGTGTATATACTGTATGTCATACATATAAGCAAGCTGTGGTATTATATTGGGCATCCTCTTGTGGAGAACAATTTATTACACCTATTATGCCAGACATAGTCCATTATTAATGACAACCGCAGAGGCAAAAATGGCTATAACAGAAGAACGACTTGTACAGCAGCTCCAGGCCAAGAATTCAATTCTATATTAAATGTTACACATCTGTGATCTTATTCGGCCGGGAAATGAAAGGTCTCAATACGAGGAAGAAGTTAGGATCAAAAAGTGTCAAACATGAAATAATACCGTAACATATATTGTATGGTTTCCCTGCTAAAATGATGGTTGTTTCATTACATATCTCTATAGTAATTGGGCTTCCACTTTTCCTATACAAAGCTACAAATATCCTGCACCAACAGTCAAATGATAGGATTCTGCTTCCTACAGCCACCACTAGGGGGAGCTCACTGTACACTATGTTATTATAGAGCTCAGTGTCTGAACAGAATGCAGTAAGCTCCCCCTAGTGGTGGCAAACTGAAGTTTATTAAATACCACCAGAAGGGAAATCAGAACGCTGTATTAGAAAATAATGATTCTGCTTCTTACAGCCACCACTAGGGGGAACTCACTGTACACTATGCTATTATAGAGCTCAATGTCTGGACAGTATGCAATCAGCTCCCCCTAGTGGTGGCAGATTGAAGTTTATAAAGTCAGTGCGCTGTATTAGAAAATAAAGATTCTGCTTCTTACAGCCACCACTAGGGGGAACTCACTGTACACTATGCTATTATAGAGCTCAATGTCTGGACAGTATGCAATCAGTTCCCCCTAGTGGTGGCAGATTGAAGTTTATAAAGTCAGTGCGCTGTATTAGAAAATAAAGATTCTGCTTCCTACAGCCACCACTAGGGGGAGATCACTGTACACTATGCTATTATAGAGCTCAATGTCTGAACAGAATGCAGTGAGCTCCCCCTAGTGGTGGCAGACTGAAGTTTATAAGTTACATCCAGAAGGGAATTCGGAGTGCTGTATTAGAAAATAATGATTCTGCTTCCTACAGCCACCACTAGGGGGAGCTCACTGTACACTGTTATTGTAGAGCTCAATGTCTGGACAGTATGCAGTGAGCTCCCCCTAGTGGTGGCAGACTGAAGTTTATAAATTACCTCCAGAAGAAAAGTCAGAGTGCTGTATTAGAAAATAAAGATTCTGCTTCCTACAGCCACCACTAGGGGGAGCTCACTGTACACTATGCTATTATAGAGCTCAATGTCTGAACAGTATGCAGTGAGCTCCCCCTAGTGGTGGCAGACTGAAGTTTACAAATTACCTCCAAGCCTATGCAGGGGTTTCGGAGCGTTGCTTTAGAACAAAAAAAGGATAAAGATATAGTATAATATAATTATAATGTGCTAAATAAAAAACAAAGAATAGATAATAATAATGGGTGACACATGGCCACGGCTCTGACGGCAGCACATTTTTTTTTCTCACATGCTGGTCCCTTTGGTCACACAGCGCAGTGATACAATAGTCTCCATTTCCATCTCATCCCGCGGTACATTGTATCCGATAACCTATAGCACATTGTCTTACGATTCCTCCCCAGATCCAATGATGTAAATAATGCAGACATTACAGATATTCATTATCTCCATTTTCCGTGGATATTTTGAGAGCACAGCGGGGCCTGTAAACAATAATGTGCTGGAGCGAGGACATCGCACTAATTGTAGGCACCTAGAAAACGAGTGTCCCTGGTTAACATCCATAGAAAATCATCTGTTACATTGTCAGATAAATTGCAGATAATTGTCTGATCGGAGACGTAACCTTCCTGTAATATACACTGAATGCTACATTGTGACAATAAAGGAATAGAAATCATTCAATTGCACAAGTGCTACATACACCAGAGGGTGAGACGCTCGGCTGGTATCTGCTGTGACTCATATCAGGTCCATAGACTGTGGAGACGTACCACCCTACCTGTGAATCCCACCGACAAAGACCAGCTATCCGGCTGGTTTCAGTTAATCCCTTTGCTGCCCGCATCCTCCACCACATTTTTTTGCCTAGGATTGTCCAGCTGCTTTCAGTTAATCCCTTTGCTGACTGCATTCTCCACCAAATTTTTTATCCTAGGATTGTCTGGCTTGTTTTAGTTAAATACTTTTCTGCCCGCATCCTCCACCAAATTTTTTATCCTAGCATTTTCTGGTTGTTTCAGTTAATCACTTTGCTGCCCGCATCCTCCACCAAATTTTTTTGCCTAGGATTGTCTGGCTTGTTTCAGTTAATCCCTTTGCTGCCCGCATCCTCCACCAAATTTTTTTGCCTATGATTGTCTGGCTTGTTTCAGTTAATCCCTTTGCTGCCCGCATCCTCCACCAAATTTCTTTTGCCTAGGACTGTCCACCAGCCTCAATGCGACCCTTACAGTATAGGAACTCCGGCACACTCACTATCGCCCTTAGAGACACAGTAAATAGGAAGACGTGAAGTTGATGTCAAAATCCTTTTCTTTTTATTTTGTAGTGAAAAATGTGCAAAAAGTGCTGTACAATAGTCCGCCAATCACAACGTTTCGGCCAATATGGCCTTCTTCAGGTCGGGCAGACTTAAGAATAGAGGGACACAAAGTGGATGAATATACACAGGACACTATTGCTTGACCAATGCTGGGGTGCTGTATGGATCAAAATATGCAAAATAGTTAATTTCGGAATGCACTATAGGTAGAGGATGGCACTGTTATAAAAAGACGCATCAATCCCAGACATTGTACTTAATTAGTAATGTGGTGGTGCATGGTCATGCACAAAGGGTCTGAATTACATCGGAGCCAACACCTCAGTGATCTATAGTATGTGGATAAGTCTCTGACGTAATCGGGAGCCTAAGATAGCCTGTGGAATGCGGTGATTCCTGGAGTAATGTGCAGGGGCCAAGGGTAAGAGGCCACAATACGGTCACAAAATGATCAGCAGTTGGAAGAAGATGGGTGCTGGTCCAGGTAACTACCTGACTGAGACTCCACTGGTATTTGATCTGGATAGGGATCCTTGGAATGTAGTGGTAGGAGTCCGGGTAGCATGTGCCTGCGTGGTGTCGGAAGTGAACCGCACGTCCTATCTATGATTCACTCCCGACACCACGCAGGCACATGCTACGCGGACTCCTACCACTACATTCCAAGGATCCCTATCCAGATCAAATACCAGTGGAGTCTCAGTCAGGTAGTTACCTGGACCAGCACCCATCTTCTTCCAACTGCTGATCATTTTGTGACCATATTGTGGCCTCTTACCCTTGGCCCCTGCACATTACTCCAGGAATCACCGCATTCCACAGGCTATCTTAGGCTCCCGATTACGTCAGAGACTTATCCACATACTATAGATCACTGAGGTGTTGGCTCCGATGTAATTCAGACCCTTTGTGCATGACCATGCACCACCACATTACTGATTAAGTACAATGTCTGGGATTGATGCGTCTTTTTATAACAGTGCCATCCTCTACCTATAGTGCATTCCGAAATTGACTATTTTGCATATTTTGATCCATACAGCACCCCAGCATTGGTCAAGCAATAGTGTCCTGTGTGCCTGTCCGACCTGAAGAAGGCCATATTGGCCGAAACGTTGTGATTGGCGGACTATTGTACAGCACTTTTTGCACATTTTTCACTGCAAAATAAAAAGAAAAGGATTTTGACATCAACTTCACGTCTTCCTATTTACTGTGTCTCTAAGGGCGATAGTGAGTGTGCCGGAGTTCCTATACTATTTGACTTATTTTTCTCCTGAGCACCCACAAGAGGTGATGCGAGGTTTTCTCTGCATCAATGCGACCCTTGTCCTTACAGTGTTTTTACATTTTACTAACATAAGAAAATGTTTATTAGGTAACCAATACAAATATATGGTAGAATTCACACTGAGGTGACCATGCCAGAGAAAACATTGATGTAGTGGTCACGATTGTTAGGTGATAAAATAAGAGGATTAGTGCCAAGAAATGAGAAATGTCAGTCTGTAGGGACAGGGCTATACATATATTAGTGTGATGTACTTGGACTATAATGACAATAATCTGGTATACGGTATATACCAATGTATCCATCCATTAGGCCTTGACTGTCCGGACTGTATGAAAACTGTCCTCCATATTAGTAATTCACAGATCCCTGCTCAGACTCATTTCCCATTACTTAAGCAGAGTCATGTAATTGCCTGAGGACATATTGTACTGATATCGCCATTAGGAGCATTGTGCAGATCACTGCGGAACAATTAATTCACTTAGATACTTTACGTATAGATAAGTACATTACATTTAGTTCTGCAGAACGATCTGATGTCCTTGTTAACTACAACAAAGAATTGGGAAAAGTTTCATCTGTTCTCGTCATCTCTGTTTTCTATAATCTCATCCATGTTATTAAAAGGAGCCCAACATTAGGAATTCGGCCCCCAGCCCGTTCTTCTACAGCTTTGGAGGCTTTATTCCCAAGTCTGTTTAAAGTCGCATAGTGTGGAGCAATTCTCCGGAGAAGTCAGACTGGGTACGTCATCACCCACCACCGGTACTGTGCGCAGGTGGACTGTCCACCGGACATACGCCAGAAACAGCTGAATGGAGCTTGTAGTTGTGTGCCCATCCTGTGGAACATCAATCAAGCCAGAAGGGGACCAGAACGAAGAAGCGCATCTTGGTAAGCAGGTTGGTGACTATTTTGGGGAGGGGGGGGTAATTCCTGAGGACAGGCTCTTTTAGGGGTACTTTGCAAGCTGCGAGATCGCAGGTGCGATGTCCGTGGGGTCAAATCAAAAGTGACGCACATCCGGCGTCGCTCTCGTCATCGCAGTATGTGAATCCTTTTACATACGATTAACGCGCGCAAAAGCGTCGATATCGTTTGATCGTTGTAGGGTGCGACATTTTCATAATTTTGCAGCTGCAACGGTACGATGTTGTTCATCGTTCCCGAGGCAGCACACATCGCTCCGTGTGACACCCCGGGAACGACGAACACAGCTTACCTACGTCCCGCCGGCAATGCAGAAGGACGGAGGTGGGCGGGATGTTTACGTCCCGCTCATCTCCGCCCCTCCGCTTCTATTGGCCGCCTGCCGTGTGACGTCGCTGTGACGCCGCACGACCCGCACCCTTAGGAAGAAGGCGGGTCGCCGGCCAGAGCGACGTCGCAGGGCAGGTAAGTGCATGTGAAGCTGCCGTAGCGTTAATATTTGCTACGGCAGCAATCACAAGATATCGCACCTGCGACGGGGGCGGGGACTATCGCTGCAGCGTCGGTAACACATTGTTACCGATGTCGCAGCGTGCAAAGTACCCCTTAGAGTAGATACTAATGGATTGATCTTTTTTTTTTTTTTTTTTACTGAATCTTTTAAAATACAGTATAAGACATATAAGAAGGCTTTGTAAATTGTTTATTAATAATGGCCTCCATCCTTGTGGAGACGACTTGGTGAGTAATCACATGGGGACATTACTTCAAGATTCAATTTGACTGAACCTTTCCCTCCCTAAAATAAATACCTGTCAGTTTAGAAATAAGGAAATGGTTAAGGTGAGTGATGTTAGATGACTCCATGTTTACAAAAGGGAGGAAAAGTTTCAGTTATGCTCCCAGTGGCAATTGTTTTAGCTATATGTGTCCAGGGGATGCTTCCTCCCACTTGAAGCTCAGACTTCCAGTATACAGAGCAAAGGATGGTTCCTCCGCCTCAGAGCCAGTATTTCCAATGTCCAGAGGATCATTCTTCCCCCTTAGAACTAAGACATCCTGTATCCATACGATAGTTTCTCCCCCTTGGAGCTAAGACTTCATATGTCCAGAGCATTTTTCTTGCTCCTAAGAGCCAAGACTTCCTTTTTCTAGAGAATGGTTCTTCCTCCTCAGAGTCAAGATTTCCTGTGTCCATACGATAGTTCCTCCCACTCAGAGTCAAGACTCTCTATGTCACAGATTTGTTCCTCCCCCTTAGAACTAATACTTCTAGTGTCCAGATGATGATTCCTCCCCCTCCGAGACAAGACTTCCTATATCCAGAGGATTTTTTCCCCCCTTAGAACTAAGACATTCTGCGTCCATAAGATAGTTCCTCCACTTTGGAGCTAAGACTTCCTGTGTCCAGAGGATGGTTCTTCCTCTTCAGAGCCAAGACTTCCTGTGTTCAGAAGATGGTTTCTCCTCCTCAGAGCTAAGACTTCCTGTGTCCAGAGGATGGTTCCTCCCACTTGGAGTCTAGACTTTTTATGTCACAGAATTGTTTCTCCCCCTTAGAACTAATACTTCCAGTGTCCAGAAGATGGTTCCTCCCCCTCAAAGACAAGACTTCCTATGTCCAGAGGATTTTCCCCCCTTAGAACTAAAGGCCCTGTTACACGCAACAACGTATTAACGATATATCGCCGGGGTCACGGATTCCGTAATGCACATCCGGCATAGTTAGCGTCGTCGTTGCGTGTGACAACAACAAGCGGCCGTTAACGATGGAAAAATACTCACCAAATCGTCCATCGTTCACACGTTGTTCATTTTAAAAAACATTGTTGAGGACGCAGGTTGTTCGTCGTTCCCGAGGCAGCACACATCGCTATGTGTGACACCTAGGGAACGATGAACTACAGCTTACCTGCGGCTGCCGGCAATGAGGAAGGAAGGAGGTGGGCGGGATATTATGGCCGCTCATCTCCGCCCCTCCGCTTCTATTGGGCGGCCGCTTAGTGACGCCACTGTGACGCCGCACGAACCGCCCCCTTAGAAAGGAGGCGGTTCACCAGTCACAGCGACTTCGCTAGGCAGGTAAGTCCGTGTGACGGCTCCTAACGATATTGTGCGCCACGGGCAGCGATTTGCCCGTGACGCACAAACGACAGGGGCGGGTACGCTCGCTAGCGATATTGATATCGCTGCGTGTAAAGCCACCTTAAGACATCCTATGTCCATAAGTTAGTTCCTCCCCTTTGGAGCTAAGACTTCCATTGTCCAGAGGATGGTTCTTCCTATTCAGAGCCAAGACTTCCTGTGTCCTGAGGATTATTTTTCCTCCTTAGAACTAAGACATCCTGCGTCCATAAGACAGTTCCTACCACTTAAAGCTAAGACTTCCTGTGTCCAGAGGATGGTTCCTCCCCCTCGGAGCCAATATTTCTTATGTTCAGAGGATAGTTTCTCCCACTTGCAGTCAAGACTTTCTATGTCACAGAATTGTTCCTGTACCTTAGATCTAACACTTTCTGTGTCCAGAGGATGGTTCCTCCCCTTCAGAGCCAAGACTTCCTATGTTCAAAGGAGGATGGTTCTCCCTCTCACAGCCAAAACTTACAATGTCCAGAGAATGGTTCATCCTCCTTAGAGCCAAGACGTCTTGTGTCCAGAGGATGGTTTACATACTCTCTTTGTCCAGAGGATGTTTCCACCCCCTCAGAGATAAGACTTTCTGTGTCTAGTGGATGGTCCGTCCCCCTCGGAGCTATGTGGATCTGGCATTATTTTTACAGGAAACCTGTCTTCCCCCCCATAAAGCACTGGCTCTGTCTATTAGGTTAAGTTTGTAAATTGAGTATTTGGTGCATTTTTTGTGCTGTGTATTTCCAGGCGCAATAAACAAGGTGGGTTACAGTTAAAATGTATGAGATCTAAATATCTTTCATGTTTACTGCACTTTTTATTTTTTTACACTGCATAAACTGACTGTGCAATTTTGAAATCTGCACCATGACAATCTCTGGGGGTGAATATGCTTTTAATATGGGGATTTTTATGAAATGAGGAAAATCTGCAAATAAAAATCACATATATGTTTTTATTGCAGAAATGCACTATAAATCAATGTAATTCTGTATATAACAGTATAAAGTTTTATCAAAGCTAAGTAAAGGCTGCTTTACATGCATCGATTTGGCCAGCGATCGCATGTGCGATCGAACCCGCCCCCATCGTTTCTGCGATACGGGCAATTTCTTACCCGTGTCGCACAAACTCGTAACCCCCCGTCACATGTACTTACCTTCCAAACGACCTCGCTGTGGGCGGCGAACATCCACTTCCTGAAGGGGGAGGGACATTCGGCGTCACAGCGACGTGACACAGCGGCCGGCCAATAGAAGCGGAGGGGCGGAGATGAGCGGGATGTAAACATCCCGCCCACCTCCTTCCTTCCGCATTGGCGGCGGCCACAGGTAAGCTGCAGTTCATCGTTCCCGGGGTGTCACACGGAGCGATGTGTGCTGCCCCGGGAAAGATGAACAACTGGAAGTTCGATTTTTAGAAAATGAGCGACGTGTCAGCGATGAACGAGAAGGTGAGTATTTCTGCTCGTTCACCGTCGTACGTAGCTGTCACACTAATGATGCCGGATGTGCGTCACTTACGACGTGACCACGCCGACATCTCGTTAGATATATCGTAGCCTGTAAAGCCCGCTTTACAGGTAATCTTCAAGACAAAGCAGCTTTACTTAAAACATGAAATACCAACAATAGACAAAAACTGCAGCAGAAAAAAGGCGACAAAACTGCATAAAAAAATGCACTAAAAAATGTAATGAAAATAACGCAAGTAACCGAATTTAGTTATTGGTGCAGAAAATCTGCAACTCACCAAACATTCATCCTGGGAGCGTAGACTTATATGTATAATGGCAGATCTGAATTGTACTGGAGCGGACTAACAGGCTACTGGGAACAACATGCGGTACGCTCACACCTGAGAAAGCTCAAAAGAGAGCACACCACACTCTCTCAGAGGGCTTTCTCAGGTGTGAGTGTACCGCATGTTACGTGGAAGTACCAAGCGAACGGCAAAAGGAAGAGTAAGGGAACCCCTGTGTCTAGGGAAAGGTAAGATGGTGACCCCTGACCAAACCTACTGCTGGTCCCTGGGTCCCTCACCACCCTAGATAGGTTCCACACCCATGTGCCAAGCCAGATAAGTGACCCAAGGTATCCCTAGTGCTGGTCCCTGGGGTTCCCTACCACACTACCTGGTTCCGCACCTATGCGTTGAGCTGGATACCTGACCCTAGGTATCCCTAGTTCTGGTCCCTGGGGTCCCTCACCACCCTAGATAGGTTCCGCATCTATGCGCCAAACCGGATACCTGACCCTAGGTATCCCTAGTGCTGGACCCTAAATATGGAAAGGATGGGATGAGCTCTTCGTCAACCCCACTAAACACTATAGATGACACAAACAGGACACACAAGGTAAATACAAGAACTACTTATCTACAGATGACAAAGGTAGAAGTTCAACAAAGTTTTCAGCAACAATACCACACGTGAGTACAAGCGACCTGCTTGCATCTAGAACTTGAATGAACTGAAAATATCACCAGCATCAGTCCAAGGAAGAAAGGGGTATTTAAGCACCCAGAGAATACTGATGATCAGCAGCTGGTTGGAAGGCAAACTTCTTCTGGGTCCAAGAGGGGAGAGAGATGAATCCAGCAGAAAAGATACCTATACCAATGAACACTGACAACAGGAACAATAGAAAGTCAGGGAGCATTTTGCGCAGCCAGACACTGTGACCTTCTATTGCCAGAAACCACATGACTATCTGACAAACGTGAAAGGCTCATGTTTTTGCATTTCTGCTTGTATGAAACTTACCTGGGACTTTAGAGCATTCCTGGATATTACACGAATGACTTTCCTGAGGTTTCGGTTCTTTTCTTTCGCAATCACTATTGTTCATTGTCCGGTTATTACCGGTGTCGACGCACTGCACGGTTCTTTGTTGGACGCCCTCCCCACACGATGACGAACACTGGAACAGACATTAAGGGAAGTGAATTCTACTTTTCTTATGAGCTCAGATTTTCATTAATTATAACGTAAAGAAACTTTGGAATATAACGGGCAGAAGTAAAACAAGAGTGAGACTATGTAATACCTCACTCAGGGATTCATATAGTTTATGTGCCTTGTATCACGATCTGCCGACACTTAGCGCCATTCGAGATTATGTCCTTGGAGAATGACATCACAAGATGTTTTCACGTTTTCACTCAGTCACCCAAAATGCCTTAATTCCAGATAAGTATAAACCTGAATGATACCGCTCATCAGAAGTATTACTAATGTTGGTAAAGGAATTCATTTTTAGCCCAAGTTCGTTGGGAGTGGACCTCCTGACAGTCCTGTGATGTTGATTTTTGGAGGAAAGAAGGATCAAATGTTTTGTATATGTATATTCATAGTGAGATGACTCTGCTCACTCAGCCCCAGTCTACACAGCAAAGCTGACAAGTGGCTGCAGAAATGAGGAAGTGTCAGTTGTGGCCTGATCTAATGTTCTCCAAGATATTTTATGTCGGCAGTCACAAAGAAATACAAAATATAAAAAGAAAAATTCACTAAAATATGATATTACATGACGGCTTCTGGTCATAATAGTATGATGGATCCAAAAGGGGCACCTGATGGTCTCTGTCATCCTGACAACAAGACTCTGCGGTCAGTGATATTTTCCGGTATTCAGTGAGGATCAGTAATGTTCTATCACATAATAAGACCAGAAAAATATGCACAGCAATCTGGGTGACACGACAGGGGAGAGAGGCTATACCGGCCGCATAAGACAACAAAAAGTAAGGGGGAAGGAATGCCTTGTAGCTAGGGAAAGGGGGAAGTGGTGACCCCTGATTACAACTTGCAGCTCACCCTCACTGCCCTCACCAACCCTATACAGGTTCTGCACATGTTGTCAAGCTGGAATACTTAGGGCCCTGTCTTACCATTCCAAATGGGAGCTAAGTAAGGATGAAGGGTATGAGCACTAAGTCAACACCACTAACACTAAAGAAAAACACAAGCGAATAATACAGGGGAAACACAACTGCAATCAGCACAGCCCGGGTAGATAGCGAAAGACAAAACACTAATCTGAGCTGCAGCAACGACAGAAGTCTGGAGCAACAGAAGACGACCTCTCCAGGGCTCAGCAAGGAACAAGCTATAAACTGCACCCAAACCACCCCAGGGTGAGGTTAACAAAGGAAGTCAGAGGCTGGCAACTGAGAGGAAAACTGACAGTTTCCCAGGGTCATGAAGTCCGCAACTGCAGAAACAGGAAACTGTCAGATAAAAATACGTGCTGCTAATCTGTGGGATTTTCTAGCACTTGTTGCCACTGGATTGTCAGCTGGACGTGACAGATCCGTGACACTGGGGCCACATAAAAGCACCTCACAATTAGGGATGACCTTGTACACTGACAAGATAAATTTTCACATTTTACAATATGTAACATGACACAATGTCCCGGTGTCATGGGGGGTCAACTAAAAAATGGTCTATAATAGAAACGTCAGAAATAATTATATAGGTGAAGTAATTTGCTGCCGATCATTGGGAATGGTCTGATCATTTCTACCAGTGATTACAAAGGAAATTTGCACTTTTTTTGACGTATGTAAGTAATGTTCATGAAGAAGTGGATCATTTTAATGACGTTAATCGCAGCTCAGATAGATGATAAATGGTTTATGAGATTGCAGGAAAGAATGAATGTAAATGTTACATATAATAACAGTAACAGGAATAGTGTATTATAAAAATTACATATAATACATCTATATAATAACTGTAAAATACGAATACATATACATTAGTACTGCTACTTCTGCTACTACTAAAAATACATCTAATATGTTATATACAGTTGAAACAAGAAGTTTACATACAAGGGTGCCATTACTTTCAGGTCTATACATATATATACAGCGCCTTGCGAAAGTATTTGACCCCTTTGAATTTTTCAACCTTTTCCCACATTTTAGGCTTCAAACATAAAGATAAATAAATTAAATTTTATGGTGAAGAATCAACAACAAGTGGATACAATTGTGAAGGTGAATGATATTTATTGCTTATTTTAAACTTTTGTAGAAAATAAATAACTGAAAATTGGGGCGTGCAATATTATTCATCCCCTTTACTTTCAGTGCAGCAAACTCACTCCAGAAGTTCATTGAGGATCTCTGAATGATCCAATGTTGTCCTAAATGACTGATAATGATAAATATAATCCTGTGTGTAATCAAGTCTCCGTATAAATGCACCTGCTCTGTGATAGTCTGATTGTTCTGTTTGAAGCGCAGATAGCATCATGAAGACCAAGGAACACAACAGGCAGGTCCGTGATACTGTTGTGGAGAAGTTTAAAGCTGGATTTGGTTGTAAAAAGATTTCCACAACTTTAAACATCCCAAGAAGCACTGTGCAAGCGATCATATTGAAATGGAAGGAGCATCATACCACTGCAAATCTACCAAGACCCGGCCGTCCCTCAAAAATTTCATCTCAAACAAAGGAGAAGACTGATCAGAGATGCAGCGAAGAGGCCCATGATCCCTCTGGATGATCTGCAGAGATCTACAGCTGAGGTGGGAGAGTCTGTCCATAGGACAACAATCAGTCATACACTGCACAAATCTGGCCATTATGGAAGAGTGGCAAGAAGAAAGCCATTTCTCAACGATATCCAGAAAAAGTGTCTTTAAAGTCTGCCACAAGCCACCTGGGAGACACCAAACATGTGGAAGAAGGTGCTCTGGTCAGATGAAACCAAAATCGAACTTTTTGGGCACAATGCCAAATGATATGTTTGGCGTAAAAGCAACACAGCTCTTCACCCTGAACACACCATCCCCACTGTCAAACATGGTGGTGGCAGCATCATGGTTTGGGCCTGCTTTTCTTCAGCAGGGACAGGGAAGATGGTTAAAATTGATGGGAAGATGAATGGAGCCAAATACAGGACCATTCTTGAAGAAAACCTGTTGGAGTCTGCAAAAGACCTGAGACTGGGACAAAGATTTGTCTTTCAACAAGACAATGATCCCAAACATAAAGCAAAATCTACAATGGATGGTTCACAAATAAACGTATCCAGGTGTTAGAATGGCCAAGTCACAGTCCAGACCTGAATCCAATCGAGACTCTGTGGAAAGAGCTGAAAACTGCTGTTCACAAACGCCTCCATCCAACCTCACTCAGCTCCAGCTGTTTACAAAGGAAGAACGGGCGAGAATTTCAGTCTCTCCATGTGCAAAACTGATAGACACATACACCAAGAGACTGCATCTGTAATCGCAGCAAAAGGTGGCGCTCAAAGTATTAACTTAAAAGGGCTGAATAATATTGCACGCCCCAATTTTCAGTTTTTTATTTTTTAAAAATGTTTAAAATAAGCAATAAATTTCGTTCTACTTCACAATTGTGTCCCACTTGTTGTTGATTCACCAGAACATTAAGATTTTTATGTTAAAAACTATATCTCCCCTGTAAATAGCCCCTTCTTCATTTGATTGTGGCCCCTAGACCCCGGGTCTGGAGACCCTCGAGCCACGAATAATCACCCCCCTGCTGGAGCAGCACACAATCTCCTGCAGCAGCTTCTCCCCAGAGTTAGTGACACAAGTGCAGAGCTGACCCATCACTGCCATTATCTGTACTCCTAATCAGTGCAGCAAAATGCGAGAAAATAGACTTAGGGCGGCTTTGCACGTTGTGACATTGCACGTGCGATGTCGATGGGGTCAAATCAAAAGTGACGCACATCCGGCGTCGCAGTCGATATCGCAATGTGTAAAACCTTTTTGATACGATGAACGAGCGCAAAAGCGTCGTTATCGTATCATCGCTGCAGCCTCCGACATTTCCATAATGCCGGTGCAGCGACAGGTGCGATGTTGTTCCTCGCTCCTGCGGCAGCACACATCGCTGTGTGTAAAGCCGCAGGAGCGAGGAACCTCACCTTACCTGCCTCCCGGCTGCAATGAGAAGGACGGAGGTGGGCGGGATGTTTACATCCTGCTCATCTCCGCCCCTCCACTTCAATTGGCCGCCTGCCGTGTGATGTCGCTGTGACGCCGCACGACCCGCCCCCTTAGGAAGGAGGCGGGTCGCCGGCCAGAGGGACGTCGCACGGCAGGTATGTGCGTGTGAAACTGCCGTAGCGATAATAATCGCTACGGCAGCTTTCACTAGATATTGCACGTGCGAAGGGGGCGGGACTATCGCTGCAGCATCGGTAACACATTGTTACCGATGTCGCAGCGTGCAAAGCCCGCCTAAGAAAAGACCGGGGTTTGGAAGCCACTTCTTTTTTTTTTTTTTTTTTTACAGCAATGAAGACAAAATACCTGATAAAGTAATTGGTGAAGTTTGACAACTTAATATCTTGGGAAAAATGAAGAAAAAAAATGAAAGTTTAGTTTCCTATTTTTGCAAATGGAGACATATTGCTTGGATATGCATTCATTTTATATCTGGTGGACTTCCAACCCCGGGACGCCCACCAATCCTAACAATCAAAAGGACTACACATTCTTTTCCAGTTTCTCTCTGTACAGCAGCATTCAGGAGACTCCTGGCTCCTCGGGGGCGGGTCCAGTTTTCTGTATAAGCTCGTCTGTGGCGCCCCCTTCAGCATGGGCGGCTCATTTCTCCCATATAACACACTGATATACTTTGTACCTCCGTCCAGTTGCTCGTCCTCCAGCTGACACACGGATCCAAGCTGCAGTTTAATGTAACAATTGGGATCTTTTTCAAATCACACCGATTTTCCTTTGGGCAAAACACGTCTCGCTGACGGGTCCCATTACCACATGTCTTTGAACACTGAAATAAAAGGTAATGCAAAAACTTTCTTTGAAGACATAATGTAACGTACCATAGGGAGAAGATTTTAAAATTATTACCGTGTCTGTGACTAGAGATGAGTGAACTCCCAAGGTTTGGTTCAATTCGTGCTCGCCGAATTTACCTGTGTTCACCAAACAGTTCGATGAACATATCCAAACACCAATGAATTCAATTGGAGGCAAAACGTATGTGTTAGCCAGGGCTAGGATGGCTAGTGTTAGTAAAGGCTAGGGGGGTGCATAAGAAAGAAAATATGGAATAAAGCAGAACAGTTATACTTAGTGACCTTCCCCAGGGCTGTAACACTACTTCCGGGTCCAATCTTTAAAGCCTATACATATTCACTGCTTTCCCCACCCACCGGTAGTCCCGGCGCCTGTGATTGGTTGTAGTCAGCCTGCTCCTCCTCCACACGCTGTCTGCATCCTTATAGTGGTATAGCAATAAAGAAATTAAAAAAAAGTGTAGGGTCCCTCCATATTGTGTTACCCAGAGCAGATAAAGCAGACGGCTACAGGCTGCAACCCCCAGGCATGTGTGTTATCTTGGCTGTGTATCAACATACGAGAGACCCCCCAAAAACGACATGCGTTTGCCCCAATTTTGATAGTCATGATAAAGCCGACAACCGGGGGCTGGTATTATCAGGCTGGGGAGGCCCATGGTTATTAAGCATCTCCAGGTTAAAAATAGCAGCCTGCATCTGTCCAGAATTGTCACATCCATTAGATGCGACAATACTGGTACTTTACCCGGGTCATGAAAGCTGTGATTTGTCAACAAATGACAACTTCCATCAAGCCCTAAATTAGTGATTGGAGGCGTCTATGAGAACCCCATATTACTAATCCTGTAGTCAGATAAACTTGGTGATGTCACAGCTCACAACTTCGGCTCATTCAGCATCTGCCTGAAGCCACAGCAGGAGGTCACATTCTGTACTGTACCCGCACGCTGCAACTTCAGTATGTAGCAGAGCTAGAATCATCGTGGGACCTTGTGTGGATTACGTCAGACCTAGTTATTTGGTGGGTTAATAAAGTGGACAAAGAGGGTGTGGTG
Source organism: Anomaloglossus baeobatrachus (assembly GCF_048569485.1). Taxonomy (NCBI): domain Eukaryota; kingdom Metazoa; phylum Chordata; class Amphibia; order Anura; family Aromobatidae; genus Anomaloglossus; species Anomaloglossus baeobatrachus. The sequence goes on from NC_134353.1 coordinate 936,140,287, forward strand.
TTTTGCATTTTATTTCAAATAAAGGATTTTTTCTGTGTTTGTGTTTTATTTCTTTTTACTTACAGGATCAGTAATGGGGGGTCTCAGACGCCTCCCATCACTAATCTAGCTCTTGATGGCAGCTGTCATTTTTTTGACAAACCACAGCTGTCATTATCCCCTTATATTACCTTGATTGCCACTGCAACAGGGCAATTGGGATGAGCCGGGTAAAGCTCTGATATTTTCACATCTAATGGATGCGACAATTCTGGCGGCTGTAAGCTGCTATTTTTGGCTGGGATGACCCAATAACCATGGGTCTCCCCAGGCTAAGAATACCAGCCCCCAGCTGTTGACTTTATCTGGGCTGAGTATCAAAATTGGAGATGAGTGGGTGACACTGCATGTCGTTTTTTAAAATTAATTACTTAATTAAAAATAATTGCATGGGGTCCCTCGTATGTTGATACACAGTCAAGAAAATGTGCACGGCTGGAGGCTTCAGCCTCCAGATGTCTGCTTTAGCTGCGCTGGGTATCAATATATGGGGGACCCTACGCCATATTTTTTTATTTATTTATATTTACACTCCATTAGGTGACCCAGGCAGCCTCGGTGAGAGCAACCAATCAGAGACACTGTTACAGACAGTGGGGAGTGAATATGCATGAGATGTAATTAATGGACCCAGAAGCAGTGTGACAGCCACGCATGCGGAGACTGGTAAGTGATCCCCTCATCAAACACCCCCCCATCATGCTTCACAACTATCCCAGCCAAAGTCATAATAACAAAGAAGAAAAGCATTATTGCAACTGCGAAAAGTTACTGAACATTGCTGATTTTTGAGAAAAATCCTTGGGTATCTGAACACGAATCCAAATAGGCAAGGCTCGTGCCGAATTTGAGATTGGCGAACCTTTTTCAAACAAGTTCAAACATCTCTGTCTGTGACAACCATTTCTATAACCGGAAACATGTGCAGAGCAGTTGTCACTTCTTATACTAATTCCCGTGAAAGTTCATAGAATTATGCGGGCGACAAACAGCAAAAATAAAAAAAAAAGTGGGTCCAACGTTAACCCCTTCCTTCCACAGTAGTTTTTCCCCTTTTCTTAGACTTCCAAAAGTCATAGTTTTTTTATTTTTTTAGTTGACAAAGGCCTTATGAGGGCTCATTTTTTATTATATGAGTTGAAGCTGTGAATACCACCATTTACTTTATCATACAACGTATGTGAAAAAAGGCAAAAAATAGGGGCGGAATGGTGAAAAAAAAGTGATTCTACCATTGTTGCGTGAGTCTTATTTCATGGAGTTTAGTGTGTGGTAACCATGACCTGTTACATTTAATTACTGTGGTACTGAGAATTTATATCCATTTTTCATGTTTTACTACGAGTATTTGTAAAAAATATGTAAAAAAAATTGGCCAAATTGTGAGACCCAGAACTTTAGTAACTTCCAGTGACTGGAGGTGAAACTGCTAAATAATTCAGATAGTATCCAAAAAACGATGATATCACTAATCAGAAGAGGTTCTGGAGACACCGGCAGGTGGTAGGAGGGTCACAAGCCTCTGACCCAGTGTCCATGGACTACCAAGTTGGCTACTGGATCAGTATCCTGCTAATCTTATTGTTCAGCTCTACTACTGTTGGGGGAGACCGCTAAGGGGTCTTCAGGGTCACAGAGACGGATTCCAAATCAAATCTGCGCAGATGTATGTGTGAGGAAAAATGACCACACAGAGACATGTCTCTATCCGGGTAAAGCTCAATGCTCTGATAACCCATATATTATAAAATACACACAGTTATTCAGTTCAACACTGTCTTTGATTGGTTGGAGATAACTGACAAAGTCTATATAGTACGTTATCAGCCTGCTACTGGCTTTCTAATACCATTTTGAACCAGCTACTGAATACTTCTTTGTTCATTGTACATTTTAGCTTCATCATCTTGGTTAGTAAGAGATAAAGCCTCAGCTTCACATCCCAGCTGGTGAGAACCAACATGTTATGAATACAATCAGTGTGTTATGAATACTTGCATTGTTCAGCCTAGCATATTTTGTTTCAATAACACATTGAAAAGGCACATACATCCTGGTATCCACATCAGCATCTGAGCAATAATCATACAAACACAGATGATATTATTATATGGACAATTGATTCATAGCCTGGACCTTCACACTACCATGTTTCCCCGAAAATAAGACCCTATCATATTATGTTTTTAACCAAAAAATGGCTCTAAAACTCTCTAAATCTGTGCTCCGTCTTCCGGCGTTAGGGTATAAAACCTTCTGTGTTGCTTGCAGCACGTTGGATGTAAATATCACTGACTTAATGACTTTTCTGAGTACATAGATAGAAAAAATGATAAGAAAAAGACCAAATTGCCAAAGCTATAAATAAGGTTGACGCCATAAACACATGCATTAAATCGCCCACGACGCCTGGAGCAATTACTGCTCCCTGACAGCAAATTATTCATGAAGCCAAAAAGATTCAATAAAAAGTAATTGTCCTGATATCACCGAAGGACGGACGCCAGGGTCTACTATATCTGCTATGGAGGACCCTTGTCTGACCATCCCTTTTTTTTTAGAACAATGAAGGAATTTTACTAATCATTTTATGGCTCCAAAGATTTTCGAGGAATTTTTGTGACTAAAAATTGAGTTTTAACTCTACAAATCCTCCTCCAAATCTCAAAACTTCTAAAAACTTTCAATTTCTGCTCAGTTTCTGCTCCAAAAACTCTGCAAAAAAACTGTGTGCAGATAACCCAGAACTTATATTTTTTCTTCTTGTACAACTAATCTTGGAATATCACAAGTCAAAAAGAAAAATAAGAAAGGTCATACAGTATACATACAACCACTATGAGTATAATACAGATGTTCGTCACAATACCTCGCTCCAGGGTTTGGCGAGCCACGACAGGCACGGTTCTGGATTACAGGTAGAGTTCTGCAGCGGGATGTGTCCGTGGGACTGACAGTGGAAGGGTCTCAGGGTGCGGTTTTCACGGATATCCATGCACTGGATCTCTCGGGTCATGAATCCACCACCGCAATTAGCCGAGCACTGTGCGATAATGACACAAGATAATCAAGGCTATGCTACATATACATATAGATACACACACATAGACATATAAATGCGCACATCCTAGGATGGAGAGACATCTGGACCAAAGCAATGAACCCCGGCCGGCAGTATATATACAGTCATATGAAAACGTTTGGGCACCCCTATTAATGTTAACCTTTTTTCTTTATAACAATTTGGGTTTTTGCAGCAGCTATTTCAGTGTCATATATCTAATAACTGATGGACTCAGTAATATTTCTGGATTGAAATGAGGTTTATTGTACTAACAGAAAATGGGCAATCCGTATTTAAACAAAATTTGACAGGTGCAAAAGTATGGGCACCCATATCAATTTCTTGATTTGAACCCTCCTAACTACTTTTTACTGACTTACTAAAGCACTAAATTGGTTTTGTAACCTCATTGAGCTTTGAACTTCATAGGCAGGTGTATCCAATCATGAGAAAAGGTATTTAAGGTGGCCACTTGCAAGTTGTTCTCCTATGTGAATTTCCTATGAAGAGTGGCATCATGGGCTCCTCAAAACAACTCTCAAATGATCTGAAAAGAAAGATTATTCAGCATAGTTGTTCAGGGGAAGGTACAAAAAGTTGTCTGAGATTTAAACTGTCAGTTTCCACTGTGAGGAACATAGTAAGGAAATGGAAGAACACAGGTACAGTTCTTGTTAAGCCCAGAAGTGGCAGGCCAAGGAAAAATATCAGAAAAGCAGAGAAGAAGAATGGTGAGACCAGTCAAGGACAATCCACAGACCACCTCCAAAGACCTGCAGCTTCATCTTGCTGCAGATGGTGTCAATGTGCATCGGTCAGCAATACAGGGCACATTGCACAAGGAGAAGCTGTATTGGAGAGTGATGCGAAAGAAGCCGTTTCTGCAAGCACGCCACAAACAGAGTCACCTGAGGTATGCAAAAGCACATTTGGAGAAGCCAGTTACATTTTGGAAGAAGGTCCTGTGGACTGATGAAACAAAGATTGAGTTGTTTGGTCATACAAAAAGGCGTTATGCATGGAGGCAAAAAAACACGGCATTCCAAGAAAAGCACTTGCTACCCACAGTAAAATTTGGTGGAGGTTCCATCATGCTTTGGGGCTGCGTGGCCAATGCCGGCACTGGGAATCTTGTTAAAGTTGAGGTTCGCTTGGATTCAACTCAGTATCAGCAGATTCTTGACAACAATGTGCAAGAATCAGTGATGAAGTTGAAGTTACGCAGGGGATGGATATTTCAGCAAGACAATGATCCAAAACACCGCTCCAAATCTACTCAGGCATTCATGCAGAGGAACAATTACACTGTTCTGGAATGGCCATCCCAGTCCCCAGACCTGAATATCATTGAAAATCTGTGGGATGATTTGAAGCGGCTGTCCATGCTCGGCGACCATCAAACTTAACTTAACTGGAATTGTTTTGTAAACAGGAATGGTCAAATATACCTTCATCCAGGATCCAGGAACTCATTAAAAGCTACAGGAAGCGACTAGAGGATGTGATTTTTGCAAAAGGAGGATCTACAAAATATTAATGTCACTTTTATGTTGAGGTGCCCATACTCTTGCACCGGTCAAATTTTGTTTAAATGCGGATTCCACATTTTCTGTTAGTACAATAAACCTTATTTTTTCCAGAAATATTACTCAGTCCAAACTGAAATAGCTGTTGCAGAAACCCAAATTGTTATAAAGAAAAAAGGTTAACATTAATAGGGGTGCCCAAACTTTTTCATATGACTGTATAAAGTATGGTATATATATACATATATAAAGGAATTAAATATATATATATATATATGTATGCATATATACACACTGTGTATATATGTATATATCTACTAGAAGGTGGCCCGATTCTAACACATCGGGTATTCTAGAATTTATTGTGTAGTTAATGTATGATTTTTGTTATATATATATATAGATGTTGTTGTGTGTAGTTGTCAAGTGTTTGTGTAGGGGCTGTAAATGTTCTGGGAGTGTGTGGGTGTGGCGGTGTGTGAGAGCGGTGTTGTGTTGTGTGTGTTGCGTTGTTTGTGGAGCGCTGCGTGGTTTGTGTGGGTGTGTGTTTTGGGGGGGAGGTATGTTTTGTGCAGTGTGTGTGTCTTGGACGAGTAGTCCTGGGGGGAGAGGAGGATAATAGCAGGAGTAGTCCTGGGGGGAGAGGAGGATAATAGGAGGAGTAGTCCTGGGGGGTGAGGAGTATAATAGGAGGAGTAGTCCTGGGGAGAGAGGAGTATAATAGGAGGAGTAGTCCTGGGGGGTGAGGAGTATAATAGGAGGAGTAGTCCTGGGGAGAGAGGAGTATAATAGGAGGAGTAGTCCTGGGGGGAGAGGAGTATAATAGGAGGAGTAGTCCAGGGGGGAGAGGAGTATAATAGGAGGAGTAGTCCTGAGGGGAGAGGAGTATAATAGGAGGAGTAGTCCTGGGGGGTGAGGAGTATAATAGGAGGAGTAGTCCTGGGGGGAGAGGAGTATAATAGGAGTAGTCCTGGGGGGAGAGGAGGATAATAGGGGGAGTAGTCCTGGGGAGAGAGGAGTATAATAGGAGGAGTAGTCCTGGGGGGAGAGGAGTATAATAGGAGGAGTAGTCCAGGGGGGTGAGGAGTATAATTGGAGGAGTAGTCCTGAGGGGAGAGGAGTATAATAGGAGGAGTAGTCCTGGGGGGTGAGGAGTATAATAGGAGTAGTCCTGGGGGGAGAGGAGGATAATAGGAGTAGTAGTCCTGGGGAGAGAGGAGTATAATAGGAGTAGTCCTGGGGAGAGAGGAGTATAATAGGAGGAGTAGTCCGGGAGGTGAGGTCTCTAATAGGTGGAGTAGACCTGGGGGGAGGTGTCTAACAGGTGGAGTAGTCCTGTGGGGAAGGTGTCTAATAGGTGGAGTAGTCCTGGGGGGAGGTGTATAGGTGCCCAATGTGTGCGGGGGGCGTGGTCGAGCGGGCACAGTGTGCGGGGGGCATAGCCAAGCGGGCACAGTGTGCGGGGGGCGTGGCCGAGCGGGCACAGTGTGTGGGGGGGCGTGTGCGAGCGGGCACAGTGTGCGGGGGGCGTGGCCGAGTGGGCACCGTGTGCGGGGGTGTGGCCGAGCGGGCGCAGTGTGCGGGGGGCGTGGCCGAGCGGGCACCGTCTGCGGGGGCATGGCCGAGCGGGCACAGTGTGCGGGGGGTGGGGCCGGGCCGAGCGGCCAATGCAACAGTTGTCACTGTAATGACGTCATTTTGGAGCAAGACAGACAGACAGAATAAGACAATTACATATATATAGATTTATATTGTGTATACTGTGTATATATATTTTATTTTTTGCAATAATTAATATTTTTTATATGGTAAAAGGTTCACTGATTTTAGTTCAATAACTTTCAGAATTTTAATAAAAAAAATTATATGGGAAAAGGTCTTCTTTTAAACATACAGTATACGAGTGTATATATATATATATATATATATATATATATAAAATATATTTAATTTATGTATTTATTTTGCCTCTAGATTGCAAAGAATTAGCAATCAAAGTATTTGGTGCATAATTGGTTAAGTCGAAGTGGCTGTTATCAGGGGGATTAAGCTGCGGGCTTGTATGTCTTCTCCATGTACGATGCTGACCATTTTGGACATAAAAAAAAGGAAAAGGTGAAGATTCACTTTAAAGGGAACCTGTCAGCACATTTTTACATATAGTAGACACTGTATGGCTGTGTAAGCGCTGATTTCCCAATGAGAACGGCACATTTGTTGTAGAAATCCGATGCACAGTAAATGAGAAATCTACTTTACAAGTCATATGCAAATCAGGCCTTAAGTGCTCTGGGGGCGTGTCAGTTTGAACTGCAACAACACCCCCCCTAGTGCATCTCCCCTCTGATTGGCTTATGATTTCTACATTAGATTTGTCATGACTGATACATCAGATCCCTACAAAAATGGGATCATTTTTATCAGGTAGCCCCAACACGAACCCCCTACACAGCCAAAATCTCTACTGTGACAGTAATTGCACATAATGTCCACCTTGGTCCAGTCTCCGGTTCTCCAGTGAGCGCATGGACGGAGTTGACATCTTCTGGCAGGGTCTGGCTTTTTCACGTGTCCGCAGTCTTCTTCGCTTCCGCTGCTGCACACCACATGTCTCCAGTAGGCGCCAACTCCGCATGTCGTAGAGCACTGAAACGAGACGCAAGGAGAACACATACAGTTTATATAATTAGAAAGTCTCCAAAAATGAGGCTGGATTCTGATTGGCTGCTGTGTGTGCTGTTCTCTTCCTATAGACAGTTTTATTTATTAACATCCAGAATTCACAGTTACGGTAACTTCCCGGTAACAGGAGCATGGCACTGAATTCCTCCGGTTTTGTTAGTTGTAGTTTTTCCCCATAATCACCACTAGAGGGAGCTCAGTGCAAGGACATTGCTATACCTGTCCAGTCAGTACAAAGAAAGTACAGGAGAATATCACTAATAAAGAACATTTAAAGGAAATGTGTCACTTTTTTTTTAATAATCTTGCATGGATTTTAAACATGTAATATTATAAAAATATATATATTTGCTGACCTGGTTTATTTTTTTTGTTTAATTTAGTATTCTTTTTCCATTGTAGGCAGCCATATCCTTTCTTCTTTCTATTTGTGCTGCTTACGCAAGGTATACAGGACAGCGGGGAGTCATATTAAGTATGTAACAGCAGGGGGCGCCACAACAAGTATATAACAGCAGGAGGCGACATAGCAAGTATATAACAGCAGGGGGTGCCATAACAAGTATGTAACAGCAGGAGGCGAAATAGCAAGTATATAACAGCAGGGGGTGCCATAACAAGTATGTAACAGCAGGAGGCGACATAGCAAGTATATAACAGCAGGGGGCGCCATAACAAGTATATAACAGCAGAGGGTGCCATAACAAGTATGTAAAAGCTGGGGGTGCCATAACAAGTATGTACCGGCAGGGGGCACAATAACAAGTATGTAACAGCAGGGGGTGACATAATAAGTGTGTAACAGCAGGGGGCGACATAACAAGTATATAACAGCAGAGGGCGACATAACAAGTATGTAACAGCAGGGGGCGCCATAACAAGTGTGTAACAGCAGGGGGCGCCATAACAAATATGTAACAGCAGGGGGCGACATAACAAGTATGTAACAGGAGGGGGCGCCATAACAAGTATGTAACAGGAGGGGGCGACATAGCAAGTATGTAACAGCAGGGGGCGCCATAACAAGTATATAACAGCAGGGGGCGCCATAACAAGTATGTAACAGCAGGAGGTGCCATAAGTATGTAACAGCAGGGGGCACAATAACAAGTATGTAACAGTAGAGGGCGCCATAGCAAGTATGTAAGAGCAGGGGGCGCCATAACAAGTATGTAACAGCAGGGGCAACATAACAAGTATGTAACAGCAGGGGGCGACATAATAAGTGTGTAACAGCAGGGGGCAAAATAACAAGTATGTAACAGCAGGGGGGCGCCATAACAAGTATGTAACAGCAGGGGGCGACATAATAAGTGTGTAACAGCAGGGGACAACATAACAAGTATGTAACAGCAGGGGGGCGCCATAACAAGTATGTAACAGTAGGGGGCGACATAACAAGTATGTAACAGCAGGGGGTGCCATAACAAGTATGTAACAGCAGGGGGCGACATAACAAGTATGTAACAGCAGGGGGCGCCATAACAAGTATGTAACAGCACGGGGCATAATAACAAGTATGTAACAGCAGGGGGCACCATAACAAGTATGTAACAGCAGAGGGCGCCATAACAAGTATGTAACAGCAGGGGGCACAATAACAAGTATGTAACAGCAGGGGGTGCCATAACAAGTATGTAACAGCAGGGGGCGACATAACAAGTATGTAACAGCAGGGGGCGCCATAACAAGTATGTAACAGCACGGGGCATAATAACAAGTATGTAACAGCAGGGGGCACAATAACAAGTATGTAACAGCAGGGGGCGCCATAACAAGTATGTAACAGCAGGGGGCACAATAACAAGTATGTAACAGCAGGGGGCGACATAATAAGTGTGTAACAGCAGGGGGCATAATAACAAGTATGTAACAGCAGGGAGCATAATAACAAGTATGTAACAGCAGGGGGCACAATAACAAGTATGTAACAGCAGGGGGTGACATAATAAGTGTGTAACAGCAGGGGGCGCCATAACAAGTATGTAACAGCAGGGGGCACAATAACAAGTATGTAACAGCAGGGGGTGACATAATAAGTGTGTAACAGCAAGGGGCAACATAACAAGTATGTAACAGCAGGGGGCGCCATAACAAGTATGTAACAGTAGGGGGCGACATAACAAGTATGTAACAGCAGGGGGCGCCATAACAAGTATGTAACAGCAGGGGGCGCCATAACAAGCCTGTAACAGCAGGGGGGCGACATAGCCTATCAGTGGTGGTCAGTCTCCCAGCAAGCTGTTTTCTATAGAGAAGCAGCCCCTATAAAGTGAATGCCCATCCATCATTGAATATCTTTTTTTATCCTTTAATTTATTTCTTTAGAACAGTTCCTGATACAATGCACCAACCAAATCCCCTGTATATACAAAGGTGTAAAAGAAATAACGGAGGCCTGCAGAGGGCGCTGCCTGCACATTACATTGGATACAATAATAACAAGGGCAATGAGTGCCCTCTGCTGGTGGCTGCAGGCAATGGCACGGTTTTTTTTTTTGTTTTTTTTTTACACCTTTTGATTTTTCCTCCTCTTCTTCATTATTTTTCTGGCCACATAGCTGTACCAGGGGGTAATTTCGTGAGATGATTTCTGTTTTATTGATATATAATGGATTGGAAAAAAAAACCCAAATAGTGCTGTGAAATGGAAAACCCTTGTAATTGTGTCATTAGCTTTTAGATTCTGTTTTTATCGTTTTGATTGTACAGAATATAACGCCCCCTCTCTGCAGACATCGCATTACTACTTATACAGACGTGTGGCTGGAATGCTGAGATGAAACTTTTTATTATTTTTCTATCAATGGAGATTTGTGAGGGACGATTATATACGGCGGAAGATGTGAGGCCTGGAGGCGAGTATTCCCCAGAAGTCACTGTACCAGAAATAGTGTCAGATAGTTTAATTTGGACCCGAAAAAAAATAAATACTGTGTCTATAGTGTGATGATAGAAGGATAGATACAGAGATACATATAGAGAGATATACAGAAATCTATCCATCTATCTCTCGCTATCTCTTTATCTATCCATCCATCATCTCTTTATCCATCTATCCATTTATCTATCTATCTTTTTATATATTCATCACTTTATTTATCTGTCGCGGGCGGGGAGGGAGCCGTCGCTGCTGTGCTCTCGCTGGCGCTCGGGTCCGGCGCTGCTGCTGCTGCTCGGTGGCTCGAGCGGTGGGCCGGATCTGGGGACTCGAGCGGCGCTCCTCGCCCGTGAGTGAAAGGGGTGGTTTGGTTTGGGGATTTGGTCCGTGACGCCACCCACGGTTTGTGGTGAAGGTGGGCACCACCGCTGCTGGTGACGGGGATCCCGGGAGCGTTGTTAGGGAGCAGCTGAGATGTTTTCCCCCTCCGTGGGTAGGGGGGTTGGTGGTCCCGGGGCCCGGTTGAGGTGACGGGGAAGCAGGGCTGGCAAGGTGCAGGGTCGCTTGGGCGGCGCAGCGCTGTGCCGGCTGGCATGGTAGTACTCACTCAGCCTCAAATGGAGGCGCAGTCTCTGGTAAAACAAACGGCTGGATGGACGGGTCCCGCAGCCGGCTGCTGTGGCTTCTCCCGGACGGTTGGTGGTGGCTGCCTTTCCCTGCACCTTTTGTGTGTGTTTGTTCCCGATGGCTTCCCACCGGTAACCCGCTCCCCAGCATGTATATGGGCCGGAGGAGCCCTTTTGCCCGCAGGCTCTGGCCCTTGGAACTCTAGCTGTGGCAGTAGCTGTATTTCCCTTTTGCTGTTTGGACGGTTGCCTTCAATTTGGTCTTGGCTGTTAGGAAACCCCTGGGGTTCCGGTCACTAACGGATTTGACCTGTTTAACGGCGACTCCAAGCCTGGTCGGGGTCCGCAGGCCCTGCTGGTTTGTGCTGGCTTCACTTCGCTCCCCGGTTCGGTACCGGCGGGCCACCACCCGTCCCCGGTCCTACGGTTCCGCGTCGATCTGCCTCTCCTGCAGACGGCCACCACCGTCTGCCAACCTTGCTCTCGGTGCCCGGGCCACGTACCCGGACACGGTCAGTCTTGCTCCTCCACTACCACTTCCCTAACTTCAACTCTATCTGACTTCCTTTTCCCGCCTCCAGGGATGTGAACTCCTCAGTGGGTGGGGCCAACCGCCTGGCTCCACCCCACCTGGTGTGGACATCAGCCCCTGGAGGGAGGCAACAAGGATTTGTGTCTGGCTGATGTGCCTATCTCGGGGTGGGGGGTGTTGTGTTGTAGTCCCTGTGACATCCTGGCTAGTCCAGGGCGCCACATATCTATCTATCTTGCTCTTTATCGATCCATTAGTTTATCTATCCCTCTATCAATCTATGTATCCGTATACCTATCTATCTTTTTATATATCTATCACTTTATCTTTCCATCCATATATCTTTCATCTATCTATCCATCCATCACTTTATCCATCTATCCATTTATCTATTATCTATCTATCTATCTATCTATCTATTATCTATCTATCCCTCTATCTATCTATCAATCTGTCCATCCCTCTATGTATCCGTATGCCTATCTATCTTTTTATATACGGTATCTATCACTTTATCTTTCCATCCATATATCTCTCAGCTGTCCCTCTATCTATCTATCTATCTATCTATCTATCTATCTATCTATCTATCTATCTATCTATCCATCCATCCATCCATCCATCTATCCATCCATCTATCCATCCATCTATCCATCCATCCGTCCAACTATCTATATTATCTATCTAGCTATCTATCCATCAATCAGACAGTTAGATAGTTGCTGATATATAGATGTGATGGATACAGTATATAGCTATTCGGGCTCAGATATACCGCCTCCTGTGTTCTTCTATCACATTAGCTCTTTTCCCCCGTTTCGCTGTTTCTCTCGCCCGCGGTCAGCTGCACTTTTTGCCATCACTTCTGTAACTCAATGTGTTTCTATTTTTTTTTTTCCTCCTAAGTCCTTTGTGCTGACCAGCTTGTTCTGGAGGCCGCCCCTGTGCCCCTCCAACCCTCCGCCCCTCTGCCCCTCCACCCCTCTGCCCCTCCGCCCCGCTGCCCACCGCCCCGTCCACTGCGAGCCCCGAGCTGGAGTGGAGAAATAATGATGAGAGCAGTAGATAAAAACCAGCAGCGACACGAGGAATAAATTGGAAAATGATTTAAAAGCGGAGCTGAAAGTGGCGGCCGAGGACTCGGATGTTCGGCTTTTTTACTGCTGACACATTGCTGTGGTTTATTATGTGTGTTACGCCATGCAGATACCGAGCGGGATATTTAAAGAGACACAGCACAAAAATCTAATGGATCCTGTGCGCTGCGCTACACGGATTGTCCAGGTGCAGCACAGGCCGCTCCGGGGATCTTCCATGGGACAGGAAGTGATGACGTCCCACCTGATTCCTGAGGCCTGTGATTGGCTGCTGCTGTCAGGTGACTGACATATGAACCTCCTCCTTGTTTAAACCACCTGATCATTGCAGCCAATCAAAGATCTCAGCAGTCAGGTGACCAAACAATGGGACGTCATCACTTCCTGTCCCATGGAAGACCAGCAGAGAGGCCTGCGCTGTAACGTGGGGGTAACGGATGCTGAATTATTCTATTTTCTATCATTTTATAACATTCCCTGCCTTTTGAAGATTTTGTTTGGCGGTCGGAGAACTGCTTTAAGGAATTACATGTCTCATCCTTACAAAATTTCCATTCCTTTCATTCCTTTACATTCTACTAATGTCCTTTAAGTGCTGTCTCTCTATGGACAAGTGTAGTTGCAATGTCCAATAGGTCATAGCTATATTTTCAGGAGGAATAACAGAGGCACAATAAGGTTATAAGAAAAGTTGTCCTAAAATTGCCATTAAGAGAACTACTTTCTTCTAGTTGTGCTTATGGGCTGGGTCTCATATTCAATTGATTGTGTCTTTGTTGTAATACCAGTCACGGCCTATGCACAAGGGTGGCGCTGTTTCACAAAACAAAGGAAGGACATTGAAGTAAAATATTACAGATCTTTTCATTATCTTATTCAGCGTCTTACCTCGCTCCAGTCTCCTACTATCCAGTATATGGGGTCCGTCCTATTCCTGGAGGACTCGGTAATGTTGTCACTTTCCGTGTCGTTTAGTATACTGCTGTTATAGGTCGTCTCCATGTCTGGAGATAACTCCTGGGAGATATTTTGGCCCGGTGTCGGCAGCTGATCTTGGTTGTCAACCACTTCTGGATCCTCCTCAGCCCAGTCCTCATATGTAGTATTGTTAGGTGGACCCTCAGTAGTGGGTGCCAGGCTGAGTGGTTCTGAGCTTCCCGTCGTGGTCATCACCACCGGAAAAGATGATTGAGGGTGGATTGTGTGGTTCTCCGGTTGAGCCTTGACTCTACCCTTGTGTCTCTTACTCCTGGACTCAATGATGTTGTTACTTTCAGCATCGTAGTAGATGTCCGACTCCTCGGTTGGGACGTCACTTGCCTCAAAGTCTGGTTCTTGAGTCAGATAGTCATACCTTGGTGTTGGGTCCGGGGCTTGAGTAACGTTTGGTGGAGAAGTGGTGGCATTGAAGACCGAGTCAAGGTCTCCTTGTGTCACGTTTTCATTCTGTGTTACGAGGGTCTCGTTGACTTCTTTGGGATTGAGGGAAACTTCTGTCGCATTTGCTGGAACTTTTTTTTTATTACTGGACACGAGGACGAAGTTGTATTTGTAGACCACGTTGAAGTGGGTGGAGTTGGGGATGTCGTAGACTTGGAAGTCGTCTTCTATGGAGTTGGCGGGAGGGAGCGGTGACGCTATAGTAGATGGCGGCGTGGTCTCGGTACTTTGCTTCGTTGCTTTCGTTGCTGATAGAAATCTCGGATTCTTTTTGATCACGAAAAAACGTTTCTTGGGTCCGTGCGTGATCTTGGGGTAGATTTTGAGGGTCGTTTTGAGGTTCTTGTATTTTGGAGGAAGTTGATCAGGTGTTTTCTGAAATTGGCACTGTTGGAGTCCACAGAGAGCTTTCGAGTAGGGCTTTCTAGAAGGGTCACATGATTCATTGTTGTATTTTGCGCATGTCACGTTGCGGGTTCGAACGCCACCTCCACATGAAACTGAACACTGAAATATCAAGGGAAACAATTATCTGTATACATATATGCTGTACAAGTAAATATGGTCCAGGTTCAGCTATTCTCTACTCATAGATAAGCTTCAGATGGAGTGCACTCCCGGTGGTCTGGCATGGTACTGCAATAATTGGAAGGCATATGCAGCCAAATATGGATTGCTCCAAGCCATCTAAAATAAAGGTGAAGCCGCCTCGATAGAAAATCTTACTCTCTTATGTATAGAGCTCCTGTGAATATATATGTGACACGTAGGAACTGCACAAATGATCTAACATCATCCAGCAACTGTGGAGTTAAGCCTGCAGCAGGAGGTAGGAAGTGTCCAGCAGTGACCCAGGGGATGCTGGGAAGCAGGGAGTGTGTGTTTGCCTCTCTGCAAAAGGAAATAAGTGTTTGTCTTTCTGCAAAGAAGAAGTAGTGCTCAGAATGTGTAGTGTATGTATCCTGAGAAAAGTCAAGCTACAGAGATCTTCCAGTTCAGGAAAGAGACTCTCAGGAGTGAAGAACAGCTCAGGATAGTTAAAGAGCAAACTATGTTGTGCAGCAGAAGTATAGTGGAGAGAAGTGACCACAGAATCCACCCCTCATCCTCACCTCACTGCAATGATAAGGTACAGTGTTCTCCTGTGTGTACAGCCACTGTGTAAGGAGAAAGACTCTGTGTAAAAAGAGACTATCAAGTATGTTAGTCTGGAAGCCTTCCATTTAGTACTGTCAGGAGCAGTGTTATATAGCTGTGTGCTTGCTGGAAACTGTTACATCACCTTATGTACAGAAGATGCTGGTTAAGTGTGCCCTGATTTAATCCTCTAAACTTCCAAATAACTCATGTTTTCTTTGCCCAGCCTCACTATGCAGACGGACATACAACAAATATATATCCTTACATTTTGTGTATACAGCTCGTATGCAGACCTGTGTGTCTTCATGGTTACAGACTACAGGTAAACCCTGTGTAGTCTGATCTCCACACTTATCACCCTCTTCCCGTCAGACTCTTCAACTACCTACATTTCTGAAGGATCGGACTATACTGGGTGTGCATGACGACACATAGGTCTGCATGTGAGCTGTATACCCAAAATGTAAGGTTATTTTTAATCATTTTTTACTTTTTTATGAGGGGCTGGTGGGGGTTAGACCACAGGACAGTCATGGTCAACAGAGTGCCCTCTCTGCAGGGCCGAGACATCGATAGTAGTAGTAGTAGTAGATAGCAGTAAAGGGGTCCTAGGTTCTCCTGATTGCTGGGGGTTCCAGATGATAATTTTTCACATATTCATGGTCCATATTAAGGATAAATAATAAATCAAAACTCTGGGGAAGATAAATACTCTGTGTATACTAAATGCAGAGTCCGGGGGGCCCAAAGTGAACCCAAATGGGGAACCGGATGTCATCACCGCACCGTCAGGACCTTCATTACTTATATCGCAGAGTATAAGGTTTGCGCAGTGTGTCCCTTTAATAACCCCTTACACCCCACCATCGCCGCTTACCTCCGTCCAGTTGCTCACGGACCAGTCAGTGGGACATGAAATATCTCGGTTGCAGGAGATATAGTTTTTCGGTTTGGTGAGATGGTGGCAGTCCTGAGAGGACAGCGCCTGTTCGTCCGTCCCCACCGTTCTGATGCACAGGACCGTCCTCTTCTTCTCCCCGGTCGGGCCGCAGGTGGCCGAGCATTGCTGCCAGTCCCCGGTCCACCACCTGAAAACAGAGACGCCTCCTGAGATCACACCTTACAATATGGGGAGATGCAAAAAAATCCTTCCAGAAATCCTTATTTGATTTTTTTTTTAACTTCAGAAATTATAGAATAAAAAGTGTGTAGAAACAACAATTTTCTTACAGGGTTTTATTTTTTACAGGGGGGCAGGCTTTTAAAATTGGAACAGCTCTCCCTTAAAATTACAACTGTGAAAGAAGGAAAACAACTGTGGGAGAGCAGAGTGCCCATAATTCAACACCGTCTTGCTGAGCCTCTGTCCTTTCTATTACTGCCTATGCAGAGCGCAGGAGGCAAAATAAGTTTACATCGGCTGCATGTGCTGACTGAGACGATAAACCTGAGCTTTGTCATCTTGGTTGCTGGATATGCAGAGCACAGCAACTGATGACAAACTCATCACAAGTGCTTCTGAGAGCTTGGTCTTCTGGGTTCCTGCTTTCGCAGAGCACAGCAGCTAATGACAAACTGATCACAAGTGTGTCTGAGAGCCTGCCCTTCTTGGTTGCTGGTTATGCAGAGCGCAGCAGCTGAAGACAAACTCATCACAAGTGCTTCTGAGAGATTGGTCTTTTTGTTTGATGCCTATGCAGAGCACAGCAGCTGAAAACAAACTCACCACAAGTGCTTCTAGGAGCCTGGTCTTCTTGGATGCTGCCTAAGCAGACCACAGCAGCTGATGACAAACTCATCATAAGTGCTTCTGAGAGCTTGGTCTTCTTGGTTGCTGCTTTCGCAGAGCACAGTAGCTAATGACAAATTCATCACAAGTGTTTCTGAGAGCTTAGTCTTTTTGGTTGCTGCCTTACACATAGCAAAGCAGTCAATGACAAACTTATCACAAGTGATTCTGAGAGCTTGGTCTTCTTGGTTGCTGCCTATGTAGAATGCAGCATCCGATGACAAACTCATCACAAGTGCTTCTGAGAGCTTGGTCTTCTTGGTTGCTGCCTATGCAGAGCACACCAGCTGATGATTAACCATCGCAAGTGCTTCTGAGAGCTTAGTTTTCTTGTTTGCTGCCTATGCAGAGCGTAGCAGCTGATGACCAACTCATCACAAGTGCTGCGCTCTGCATAGAAAGTGATGGTATTATCCCAGATGATGAAGCAATCACTGACTCAGCTCGACAGACGTGGAACTGCTCTGCCAGTACTCTTATACAGACATGACAGCAAGCAGAGATATTGAAAAATGCATGCCTTTACATTATACAATTAACCCTTGCCTGGTACCATGGGGTCAATATGACCCCATGCCGATTGGCGCCACTAATGCTTATTTTTTCATGGTACCAGACAAGGTTAATACTTTTCTATTGGTTGAAGCTGTGCTATCCCTTTAAGAGCTGCTTCATATTGGCACCCCTGTGATATTTCCCCTTGGGGGACCGCTGTCTGTTCTCGTACAGGTGACACCTGTGCTGATGGGGAGCAGCCGTGTCCTCTGCACGTCAATGGGATCTCTCCTCAGAAAATCACTGTAATCAATCGTGTGTAATTACCACCTCTGCAGCGCGGAGTATTATAAGGAGGAAATAGCGATGAGGCTGCTGTACTTACTGTGAGCACCTACAGTATTGTAGAATGGATGTAAAATGTTTTTAGAAAGTTTAAAGTCAACCTAGCCCAGTTCACAGCTCCTAGATGACCCACCTCCCTGCTGCTAAATCTCTGCCCATATATCCTGATTGACAGCTCCTCAGTGTCCCTCCTCCCTGCTGCTGAAACTTTACCCACATAACCTGATTGACAGTTCCTCAGTGTCCCTCCTCCCTGCTGATAAATCTCTGCCCATATATCCTGATTGACAGTTCCTCAGTGTCCCTCCTCCCTGCTGCTGAAACTTTACCCACATAACCTGATTGACAGTTCCTCAGTGTCCCTCCTCCCTGCTGATAAATCTCTGCCCATATATCCTGATTGACAGTTCCTCAGTGTCCCTCCTCCCTGCTGCTGAAACTTTACCCACATAACCTGATTGACAGTTCCTCAGTGTCCCTCCTCCCTGCTGATAAATCTCTGCCCATTTATCATGATTGACAGCTCCTCACTCTCATTCTCTCTTCTGCTGAATCTCAGCCCACTTAGCCTGATTGACAACTCCTCAGTGTCCTTTCTCCCTGCTGTTGAATCTCTGCCCACCTAGTCTTACAATTCCTCAATGTCCCTCCTCCCTACTGCTGAGTCTCTCACCTAGCCTGACAGATCCTCACTGTCCCTTCTCCCTGCTGTTGAATCTTTTCCAACTTAGTCTTTCAATTCCTCAATGTCCCTCCTCCCTGCTGCTGAATCTCTGCCTACCTTGCCTGAATGACAGCTCCTCAGTGCCCTTCCTCCCTGCTGCTAAATCTCCACCCACCTAGCCCAATTGACAGCTCCTTAATCACCCACCTCCCTGCAGCTAAATCTCTGCCCACCTAGTCATTCAATTCCTCAATTTCCCTCCTTTCTGCTAATGAATCTCTGCCCACCTAGCCTGATTGACAACTCCTTAGTGTCCCTCCTCCCTGTTGTTGAATCTCTGCCCACCTAGCCTTACAATTCCTCAATATCCCTCTTCACTGCTGCTGAATCTCTGCCTAACCTAGCCTGACTAACAATTCCTCAGTGTTCTTCTTCCCTGCTGCTGAATTTACACCCACCTAGTCCAATTGACAGCCCTTTAATGACCCTCCTTCCTGCTGCTACATCTCTGCCCAACTAGACTTTCAATTGCTCAATTTTCCTCCTCCCTGCTGCTGAATATCCACCCACCTAGCCTGATTGACAGCTCCTCAGTATCCCTCCTCTCTGCTGTTGAAACCCATGCTTGTAAGTTAAAAGTAAGTACACCCCGGAGAAGACTTTGTCACTTATCCTCTTTGTATAAAGAAATGTTAGGAAGACAACAGAAAAAAAAATATGCGCCTAGTGTAATAAGGTGAGGAACGTTTACCCTACCGGGGTTAACATATTTTTATTGCTGCTGCCTGGTGTCCAAGCGCTGAATCCCCAGCTATCCCTAGATTTTGTTTCTCCTACTGACAGCAATCCATATTTATTAGACTGTGTGTTGCTGTTTCGATAAAATCAGAGTTTTATCAGCAGGAAATAATTGCTAATAGGTGTTTCTTAGTCCAACCCCGCCCCCACCACTGATTGGCAGTTTGCTGTACAGTGTACAACGAAAGCATCCAATCAGGCATGTGGGCGGGGTTATACACTTCAGCAATCAGAGCTATGCTGGATGTGAAACAAAGAAAACTATGATTGCATCAAAAAGTCAGCAAGCAGCCAAGTAATAATAAGTGACAC